>NW_026693954.1:0-7819 GCF_021218885.2 Marmota monax | reverse complement strand
AATGTACAAACAAAGCAGAAGTATTGCTGTTCATTTTTAATTGTAGATAATCACTCTTCTATTAGATGCCCCAGTGGAACTGCACAGCAAATCTCTGGGAATTATCTAATCACTTTGTGTCCCTTTCATGTGACCTCAGTATTATTCTCCACTGGTCAATTATTTTTCTATTGGAGTTTTATAGAGCTTTAAATGGCCATGCACTAATGATGCCAATGTGTTTTAAAATATTGAAAGGTAAACCAATGCCTACTACATACAGTGCATGCCCTTTCTAGGAATTAAATCCCTTTAGATGGACTGTCCTTTGCTCTCATATTACAGTGAGTTGAGTTGCCTGACTTGCTACTCAAGATCCATCAGGATATCTGAGCTCTGAGTTCCCAGTCATGTACTTTATATATTGTCACATTATCCATCTTCTTCAGAGTGCAAAAAAATCTCCACAGAGGTCACTACCTTGGTGAGAGTTCAAGTGTTAGTTTTAGCCCATGAAGAACTCAAAGTAAATCATAACATTTTTGGCTTTTCAGAATCTTTCCAACCTATTTCATTAGATATCAATTTCAGAGATAGATGGGATTTTAATTTTTTATATAGGACTTTGTAAGCATGTCCTTTGGAAATAAGATAAATTTGTGACTGTAGATAAGAGACCTAGTGACAAACTGAGGCTTAACTCATCTCTTTCTCTCAAAAGTAGGCATAAAATTTTCAAAGTTACTCTAGGCAAGTTCCAAAAGCTGACAGCATGCAATTCTGATTCTTATTTTGCATGACAGATTTCTTAGGTATGGAACCTAAGAGTTAAAAAGTATTTGTTGTTTTCTTTTATTTTCTTATGATTTCAAAGTTGTGTTGACCCATCTCCCTGTGAGATAAACAAGCTATTGTCAAAGTTTTCAGAGAGGGTATAGGAATATAAAAGAATGATTACCACTTTTAAATATTCTGCTTCTGTCAATCACAGTGCAATGAGTGTACACTATGTGCCAAGCTCCAAAAAGAACACAGAGGGCCTCCATCCTCAAAAGTGTACTGTCTAATACTTGGAGGTGCAAATGATGAAAGACAAAATTTATGGCAATAGATAAATCACAGTGTACACTGCCAATGCTACAGGAGCTCAGAGAAGGAGAGAAGTTAGTGAGTTGTGGACAGGTAAGATGGCTTTTTTGAAAGAAAAGAACTTCAGTCAGGAAATTTGAATAGGGTAGGATTGGCCAAGAAATGAGGAAAGGAATTTATGGAAGTATGAAAGGAACGGCAAAGAGTAGATTGAGTGAAGGACCTGTAAAATGATTGTTATAAGGGAAGTGAATTAATTAAATAAACATTTTAGACAAGCAGTTTGGAGCAAGTGGAAGACAAAAGTCTGAATCTCTAATTTGACCTTCATGGTTGTAAAACAGATTTTTAGCTAAGAAGTGGCAGTAGGAAAATAGATCCCCAGGAAAATAAATTTAGTAGTTTTACCCAGGATGGGTTATAAATGAAGAACTTAATGGGTGATAAGTGGGATGATCTGAGGTGGTTTCTGAATTCTAAGGGTCACAAAAGTGGTGGAGAAGAGATGATCACAGAAATATTAAAATGAAGAATGGCAATACATGGGGGATTTTCTCAATTACTATGGTAATTAGTCAATGAGGAAAATGTTGCAAATTTATGTGAAACGTTGCAATAATTATGGGTTTTTGAATTTAGAGTTTGAGTCTCCCCTTACTTCTTGCCAACCGTAATATCAGGAAAATTATTATATTATTTGTACCTAAGTTTTCCCAGACCTAAAATGAAAATAAAATTGTTTATATGAGGACTGAACAAGTTAACACATAAAATTCCCAGCAAATGCCTGGTATTTAATAGGCACTCAAAAATATTATCTCCTATCCCACTAAGTTAAAACTAAAACATCCTATAATTAGGGAGCTTGAAAAACCAAAATGGAAATAAACTTCAATCTCAGTGGCTAGAAATGCAATTAGGTATTTTCCACAAATGGTGGTAAGTTGAACCACAGTAAGTACTTGATAAATACTAGTTTTTATTACTGTTGTTGTTACTGCTAGAAATGGTGAAAAAAAATCAGTAGAATGAACTCTGGAGAGAACAAAGTCATGGTCATGAAATGAATAAGAAAAGTTAAAGTACAAGGTTATCCCTGGTGTATTATTTTGCAAAAAATTAAGAACTGAAGAATCATTCCAAATATAGATGTAGTTAGTAAACAAAATGGCTGGCTTTTGTCATTCTCATTTCTGTTCAGGACTCCCTCTTAATTTAGGAACAACACTAGGTAATGCCTATTTAACTACCTTAATTGTGAAAAATGTATGACTTCTACACTGTTGCTAAAACTTCCCCTTAGGAGATAGTCAACCTGCCATGGAAGGAACAGCAAACCAAGGTTCTTAAATGCAACTAACAATCTATTTTAACATAGGGGAAAACAGGAAACTATGAATGAAAAAAAAACCCACAGTTTCCTGTGGTGGTTTTTCATAAAACCAAACACCAAATATTGGATTTCCCTTGTGTTGGAAAATGAGTAGATACACAGTTTTGTAATGACCAGGTGGCTTGAATAGAGTGAATAAATAAATTATTGACACATGAGGAGTAGACAATTATGCATCTGCTGTTGAGTTTTTCATTCTTTGTGGACCAGATGATCTAAATAAAACAGCCAAAAATAATGGAGATTTTATTGCATTAAGCCATTGAAAACATTAAGCATCTACAGCTTAAATCACGTTCAAGATAACAAGCCTTAAAATAACTTTGGATTTTTTTTTTTACATTTGTGAAACATCTTTGTCCATATTACTCAATATCAAAGCAGAGAGACTAATGTGCAGATGAACATATATTTAGGGACAACATGGAAGAGACAGATTGGAAGAAACAGGTGCTCTTTATGGAGATGGTTTAACACAGGGTTTTGGATCCTGTTGATAGACTCTAACTGATATGGATAACATCACCTTTTCTGAGGCCAAACAAATCTTGGGTCTAAGTCATTGGCGCTTTAAATCTGATGATCTCACATATTCTACACATTTCCATTTACTATATGGAAGTCAAATACAAGAAAAACTCAAATACATTACTCCTCCTATAATTTGTCATATGCATAAGTCCAGTTAAAATTCAAATATCAGTCTAATAATACCCATTCAATATTTTATGCATTTGTCATATAACAAATGTTTACATAGGTCAAGGAAGAGTCTGTGATGTAGGAAGAGATAAAGCAGAATATATTACCTGGGTTATCAATGGAGGAGATAATATAAATCTGTTCAACATTGTTATGTTTTTAAAATGTTTGTATTAGTGCATTATAGTTATAAATAGTATTGGAGTTCATTTTGATATATTCATAAATACATATAACATCATTTGCTCCATTTCAATCCCCAGTACATTTCAGTCAACCCCTCATCCCAACCCTGATCCTCTTCCTCTACTCTCGGTCTTCCTTCTGTTTAATTATTTATTTTTAACAGATACATCATGGTTTCCTACACAAGAGGAATGCATGGGATGACTTGTGGCATACAGGTACATAATTTAATAAACTTTATTCCCTAATACTTCCCCTTTCCTCCTTTCCTCCCTTCTATTTTTGAGATGTATGGTATTCTGTTATAAATAAGATGTGGTTTTCACTTTAAAACACTACATATAAGTAAAAACCACAACTCTTTATCTTTTTTCTTCAATATCCTGCTTCCCTGGAATAACCACCATTAATTTTTTAAGAGAAGCCTTCAGAATCTGTGCAAGTACATTGACAGTTGAATAAATTCTCAAGCCCTTAAGTTTATAGTGCATTTTAATAATCCTTTAAATTCATAAAATACGTTCATCCTTCTTGAATAATTTAAAATCTTAGCCACTTTCCTGGATGTAAGCACGAATTATATAAAAATGGTATTATGTCTCCACTCAATGTTTGCAACTTACTTCAAAAACTTCGACATTGTCTCACAGCCTTTATTCACTATTGTACATGGAGATTTACTTCATACTATTCAATGTCTATACCCTCCCTTTAGATAGATCCTAGTTATTTTCCAAAGGATAGGTATTTGCTTAATTCCCTTGCTTATAGACACACTTTCTTTTGCAATTGTATCAATATTTCTATAGGAAAAAGGAAGATATGATATATCAAAGACATTATAGACTTTTATTTAAATACCTTTTGGAATGTCCACTTTTAAAAATTTCTCAATGTCTTTTACTTTCAATAATCCATACGATTTTTTAAATAAGTGTTTGATTTTTTAGGGGACTACAATGTCTCTTGTTCTTGCATATTAGCCTGGCTGCATTTGGGCATCAAAAAAGAATTATGTCCTATTAATAATTTGTTGGGCAGGATATAGTAAGAAAGAAAAAAATTAACTTTGAGTCAAGTATACAGAACATTGGTACTGCCACTGAGATGTAATAATACAATTAATTAGTAATAAATAGCATATCTTTGATAAATCACTTGATAAATAAATATGCCCCTTGGGTATTGATTGATAAACAAAATATATCTTATGTAAGCTCAGTTCAAATACAGATACTTGAAAAAAAGGTAGGGTATATGTATGTGGTAGGGGTATAATTGGCAAGAGATAATTTCTACCTAACAATAATAAAACATAGTGTGGAAATGTGATATTATGGTAGTCAGAATAAGATTAGATAAGTGAGAAGAAACAGAGAAATGAGAGGAAAATAAAAGAGAGAATTTGATCCTTGAAGATCCTGAAAGATTGAAAAGAAAAAGATATCCTATATGTTGAATACAGAGGTATAACATTAAGTTGCAACCCCCAGCCTTGTCTCTCTGGAATCAAAAGACATGGTATGCAAACAGATATAGTGAGATTGGGGTAGGAGAAGAGTAGAACTAGGAAATCACAATGACTAAGGTCCAGGCGAGGTCAGGCATAAAACAAAGATGATGGGGTACTCAGAAGATTCTTAAATGGACTTGTGCATATTTTGGCTCTACTAAACCATGATGAGCAGCTGCAATATGATTACTAGTATACAGGTTTTGGACTCTGTAAAGCAAATATTAGAGGATCAGGCACATCTGACTCCAAAGAATGAGCTGAGGCCAAGAAAGATCAGTCACTCAGCTACACAGCGGAAAAGCCAGACCTGAAGCACTCTCCTCTGGCTCACTGAGCTGGATTTCCCTTAGCTGGGATTAGTCTAGACCAACAGAAACTCCCTCTTTGTAAGTAATATTAGCATCAAGGATAGATACAGAATAATAAGCACTTGTTGGTCTATTTTTTCTACTCTGTCCTGGAGTATTTTATGTTTTATTCCATCTTAATTTATAGATATACACTTTACATATGTGCCTCAATTTAATATTATAAATAAAATTGAGAAAAAGACTAAGAAATTCTCCTTTCTCATCAAACTTGCATTCTAGCAACTTCAGGCCCATTTTATCTAGCTCTTCTTGACCAGGATAGATAACTGAATTCTCAAGATTTATTTTGGTTCATACAAGGTGCAGTTGTATTCTCCCCATGTTTATACTTTCTTCAGATGTTCAAGAAAATGAGTGGTACTACTTTACCTGCTTATTTCACTACAATATCTTCCAAGTTTATCCATATTGTTACCGATTGCAGACTTTCCTGCTTTATTAAGACTGAACAATACCCCCTTGCAGGAATATATCACATTTCACATGCAATATTTAAAATATTTCAATTCATACAAGCAATGAGTAGAATGGTGTTTCCCAGAGGTTTTCAGGAAGGAAAGAAGGGGACTCGTTCAAAGACTCCAAAATTTCAGACAGTAAAGATGACCAAATTCTAGAAATTTCTATAAAGGATTGTACCTATTGTTAGAGTCTGTAAACAAGTCAAAAATAACACCTGGCATTTTGCCAGGGGAATGTTAGAGTTCCTAAACAAGTCTGGATGGTGCCTGGCAAAACGCCTGAGGGAGTGGTTTGAGAAGTAACAAAAACAAGCCATTAAGTGTGGAGATTCCTTATTGGTTGACTGATGTCTCTAGTTTATGCTAATTAGATAAGCTCTGTGGAATGTATAAATACTGCTCCTGTCCTGCAATAAACGGCTCCTACTCCTGCTGTATCAACGTTCACAAGTTGTTCGTCACCCCCCGGTTATTTTGCTGCAGCCGGACTGCGGCAAATGGTGGCCCGTACGGGGAGCCCCGGGACACTTGGGGGTAAGTGACGAGAAAAAAAGCTGCCCATCCATAGATAGGATGGGAGCAATCTGCTCGTCCCTAGGCAGATAAGGCAAGAGGAAAAATGGCCATTTCGAGAAAATGGAGAAGATTGATACAGTATGTTTGTGTCTTGTTTTGTCTTGAAATGTTGTATTGTCTTTGTGATGAAAATATGGAAGGGGTGAGAAGTAAATTACTAAGGGAAGAAGGCACCGCAGTGGAACCAAGAATAATTAGGACATGTGTTGATAAGAGCCCAGGAACTCTAGTCAGAAAGAAAAAAAAGTTCAGAAGAAGAAGGATTATCAGGAAAAAAGTTGCAGCAAAAGGCTATTACTAAATACTTTTCGTTACCGGAGGGTGCGTGAAGCGGAGAGGTGGCTACCGAGTGTGCAAGCCGGTCACAGCGCAGCAAGGATTTTCCAAGAGGCGGTGGCGACTGGCCCTTACCCGCCTCCTGGCCGGGGAGCTAGCTCTTCCACTGCCACGAGCCCAAGTCTAGACCTGACCTGGAGGCACAGTCTCGCAGGCTCTTGCTCCCTGTGCCCAGTAGCAGTTTGAGTCCGGGACACTCCCCAGGGCCATCTGGGGCTACCCGGGACGCTACAGCCGCAGAAGACACTACTGGTGTCCCTGATGTTTGGTCATTTTCAATGCCAATAACTAAGCTACAATGGTTCTCCCACACCTGGAAGCTAATGAGTAATGAGCACCATTAAGGCTTATTTCAAATGTAAAAAAACCTTGAGATAATGTACTAAATTGTTCAGAAGGTTGTTTTCTTAGTGAAATGCTACAGGATTTTCTTCAGCATCTTTGCAAGAGTTCCTGCCTTCGTCCCAGTGCCGGTGAGGACGAGGATGGAAAAATTTCCCGTGTTGCTGAGAACCGGACTGAGATTTCAGCTGAGAACCGGACGAGACTTCGGATTAAGCTAGCTGCCTGCAGAAATTACCTGGACTGTGATTTAAGCTAACTGCCTACAAAATTTACCTGGACTGTGATTTACCTGGACTGTGAGTTAATCTATTGAGACACTGCTTTACCTGGACTGAGACAACAAACTGTAATCTATAACAAATTGTAACTCGGTATCTTTGCTAACAGTGTCATTGCTGGTATAATTTTTCCAAGGGCTTCTTACATGGAGCCATCAAGTGGCTTGGTATTGTGACATTTTGTATCCTCCCTTTCTGTTTGTAGCAGGTTATTTATGGTGTTTCTGTAAAAACCACTATGGTCGTTATTTAAATTAAACAAAAGGGGGATATGTTAGAGTCTGTAAACAAGTCAAAAATAACACCTGGCATTTTGCCAGGGGAATGTTAAAGTTCCTAAACAAGTCTGGATGGTGCCTGGCAAAACGCCTGAGGGAGTGGTTTGAGAAGTAACAAAAACAAGCCATTAAGTGTGGAGATTCCTTATTGGTTGACTGATGTCTCTAGTTTATGCTAATTAGATAAGCTCTGTGGAATGTATAAATACTGCTCCTGTCCTGCAATAAACGGCTCCTACTCCTGCTGTATCAACGTTCACAAGTTGTTCGTCACCCCCCGGTTATTTTGCTGCAGCCGGACTGCGGCAA